>NC_056728.1:1800111294-1800133794 GCF_019279795.1 Protopterus annectens
CTTTTGTGGAATGGAGTGATTGAGAGGGCCACTCTGCAGGTTTCATTCCAGGGCCATCATTTAGCATGTCTGATTTCAAACCAATAGCAATTAAAAGTTTACAGTATAACTTTGCCTCATCTGCATTTCATGACCATTACTACTTTCATTTTTCACAGAATGTGTTTTGGAAATTACAGTATATAGCTGTTCTGGAGTTGTATGGGACTGATAAAAAATGCTGCAGTTGTCTGTATGTTCTCATGTTTGCCATTTGTGCTCTCAGACAGGATACTGCATGTTTTCACTATACTGAAGGAGAATTTTCTTTTACAAAGTGCCCCTTTACTGACTTATTTTGAGCAATTTTATGTGTTAGGTAAGTTGAGACCTTTGCCAAACATAGCTCTCTACCACCTATCATTTTCCACCCTTATATCCACAATCTTTTTAGTGAATCTTTGACGTTCAGGCAAAATCATTGCCTATTACACAGAACCTTGTTGAGGCTTGGCATAGCTGACTGTGCTGGCTGTTGGGAAGTAGATGTGTTAATATGGCAATAGTGATGCATTGCATTACAAAGTAGAAGTACTATGTAGAAGGTGTGCATTTCTCTCTTCCTTGAGATAGCACTAGAAACAAGGAGGAGCATATTAAATATATTCAGACGGGTGTGGACAAGTGGAGGAATTGGAGTACCTGCATTTGATTTACTTCAATTTGCCATTGTAATGGCTTCATGCCTTCAGTGGTGTAGCATTTCAGTCATGTTTCAGGTCTTCATGTTTGTCAGTATAGTGAATGCCACTATGCTGTACTGACAGGGATATGAAGTGTCAATAAGCCATTGTCATATATACAGAACCACAAACATATATATATATATATATATATATATATATATATATATATATATATATATATATACACATGGAAAGAGAGAGGGGGTCTATAGATAAATAAATATTTTTAGATATAGATATTATAGAGAAGAACCTTGCAGAAGAAATGGAAAAATAGCATAGCCTTCTTAGTTACTACATTTTTTCAAAAGCAGTGCTCAGTTACACCCCCCCCCCAAAAAAAAAAATAATAGAATGCTCTTAGACTCTATGGCAAGCCATTCAAAATAGCAATAATGTAAGTTTTATACTCCAACTATATATGCTGAAGAAGAGGAAGTCTGACAGATATATGAGGATCTGCTACACCTTCTGGAAATAATACTTAAACAAATATTACATCTATTATAGGTAACTGGATTGTTGAAGTTGGTAGTCTAAGTACGAATAAATTGACAGGACTTTTTTGCCTAGGAGTATGAAATGAAGTAGGACATAGACTAGTAGAAGTCTGCCAAGATAGTCTACTGGTCAGATATTCAAGATGGCTGCACAATGATGAGTAGCTTTATTTCAGCACTCCCAGTATGAAAACATAAAATGAGAAGTAACAGCCAGTGAAATTGTCATTCTGGGTAAAATTCTGTTTCTAAGTAGACTGCCTATATGCCAGCAAAGAAGAAATTAAGGTAATATGACAGAAAATCACCCATAAAAGTTGAGAATAAAATATTAGCTGGGAGGAATCCTGCAGGTGTTCAGCAAAAAGCATTTGGAAGGTACAGATTGTATTCATTTTGTGAAATCCCAAATAAACAACTGGACTGGTATTCCACAGCAGGATTTGTTAATTGAAAGGGCATAGCAAGTGTATGCTCCAAACTTTACCATGAGAAAGCAGCCAAGACCTGCATTAGTAATGATTCAGTCATACCAGCAGAAATATTTGATCCTGACAAAACTGTGGCAGAAGGGAACAGTATTAAAAATCAGAGACAGCAGAGTATTTGTGGGAAATAAAAGCACTAGTGAAATCCTCCATATCAAACTTTGAGTCCAAACTGGCCACATTTACTAAAGACAATCACAAAGCTTTCTTTGCATATGTCCGCAATCCCAATTGAAGCACCCAGATCTGCTCAGAACTGGTGGTCAAGGACACCACATACACAAATGCCATAAGTATAGCCAACCTGCTGGCAGACAGGTTCAGTGAGAACTTCACCCCTCTGTCCTCTCCATCAGTAAATCAGGACATCCCCAGCACCTGCCCCCCTCCCCTTATCTCTAGGGAACAAGTCATGACTGCACTCTCAAAGTAAAAAAATACAGTCTCCATGGGACCCGATAACATCCCAGGCTGCATCCTACATAAACTCAGGCAGGAACTTGCAGCACCATTAGCCACCCTATTCAACCAAAGCCTGAGTACCGGCTTTGCCCCAGCTGAGTGGAGGATAGCCACTGTCATCCATCTGCACATAGGTGGAGCGTCCAATGATCTAGGAAATTATAGACCCATCAGCCTAACTAGTCTGATCTGCAAGGCCATGGAGCAGATCATCATGGACCTCATTAACAAGGACATTAGCAACCTCCAAACATTCAATCCCATACAGTTTTGTTTTGTCAAGGGAAAGTCATGCCTGTAAAATTTGGTTGACTTCTTTGAGACTGTCACCAAAGCCATGGTCAAGGGGAAGATGTTGCACACCACCTACCTTGACCTCGCCAAAGCCTTTGATACTATTCCCCACTTCGGTATAATAGATAAACTCTCTCAACTAGGCATCAATCCATATGTTACCAGATGGGTAGCAAACTGGCTCACTGATAGAACCCACCTAGTCAAAATAGGGGAAGCCACCTCAAACAATTGATCCATGATGAGTGTTGTACCTCAGGGATTGGTCTTGCAGCCTTTGGTGTTTGGGATATACTTTTCTGAATTGCAGGCCAAAAGCAGTGGGATATGGCTGACCAAGTCTGCACAATCTGCAAGCTGGGCGCTTTCATCAATTCCCCAGTGATGTGAACATCCTGCAAGAGGGTCTCATACAAACAAATGACTGGTGCCAGAAACATGGCCTCAAACTGAATGCCAAAAAATGCATCATCATTTCCTTTAGGAAAAGTGATGTCCTCACAAATTATCACATTAATAACAAGGTCCTAAGCATGGAATCAGTCATGAGGGACTTGAGCAACCAGGTTGACAGCAAACTGGCTTTTGACCACCGTATTGCCTCCATTGTATGGAAAGCTTTCTATATGACCCACCTCATTAGTAAGGGTATCTCATCCAGGGACAAGGTGGTAATAATATCCCTGTATTCTTACCTTATAAGACCCATTATTGAGTACAATGCCCCTTTCAGCATGTACCTCACAAAGCACATGCAGGGGCTAGAGAGACCACAGAGGTTCCTCACCAGGAGAATCTAGGGCCTTAAACATCTACCCTACACAGATAGGCTAAAGGCTCTGTCCCTCTACTCAGTCTCCTACAGACCCCCACAGAGGTGACCTCTGTCTGACATACAAAGCAATCTCAGATCCTGCCTTGATGAGACTGCTGCATATCCGCAAGTCAAGTTCCACTCGAATAACCCACATGCACAACCTCATCCTGATCTGTGACATCAATAGGACTTGTTGGTGGGACAGATTTGTGCCCCAGAGACTCCCCTTCGGTGGAACTGACTCCATTCCATGTCAAGCAGAGTACTTCATTAACCTTTTTTAAGTGCAACCTGGATAAGTGGATGGGGAAAAGAAAATGCACCCCTGGGGTTCTACCTGTGTCCCTGCTGGACAGGGACATCGGGTGCTGACTTTTCAGAACATGGGCTAAATACTTGGCTAGGCTTGTAAGGGCCTCAGGGCCAATAGCATAGTAAGATCCTATGATCCTATGGAAATAATTATTCACTGTACACCAGGCAGAAGAAAAGCAAATTTACCCAGTCAATCAGGGAGTGTCAGGAAGCAGATATGAGATTTAAGCTGCTGCTATATCCAGCTGCCTACATGATGTTTTCCTGGAGGATCAAAGGCATTTTTGGAAGCAGAACAGGCTAAGGAGGAAATAAAAAAGAATGAGCCAGCAAACAGAAGGGGGCTGTGCTTCTGCTTCTTATTCTTCTCACAATAAAGCTCATAGAGAGACTTTGCCAGTGAAAACTTTTCCAATGTTCCAAAGGAAAATGCTTCAAAGACAGAAGAATGTGGAAGTTGACTAGAACCAGGAGTACCTTGTACTTGTACTTGAACCAGAGTCTGATGCTGAGAGAAGGAGATGAACAGAATGAAGATCAGCAACACTGAAATTAATAAATAAATGGGAGATTATAAAGCATCAGTCACATTTGTGAAATGTGGCTTTGCAAGGAAAATGTGGCTGAGGAAGACTGGGTTTTTGCCAACTTTGTTAAACTTGTGGGTATGCTGTAAGCATTTACTCTACTTTATGTCATTCATTTTTACAAGGAAATAAAAGAAAAAAGTAACTGTAGGTAAAACAATTTTTGTTCGTATTAGTATTTGTACAAATTTCATGATATAAACTGCATGTTATATAGTAAATCAGTTTTGTATTCTGTGTATCTGTGGTATCTTAAATGCTGGAGAAGTCTTTTCAATGATTGTTGTATGTGTTAAAGATGTTAAAGAAAACAATTACTTTTTGATGTAAGAAATATAGGCTTTATAGTATAGCAAGTGAAAAAAAGCTGGACAAAAGCAAGATTGAGTTAATATGATGTCATCCTGAGCTGCTGGGGTGGGAGTGGGGTGTAAAAGTGCATTAATTATTTTATATGTAAAATTAAGGTAATGCCTCTATATTTACAAGGGTGGGTGCCTTGGCTAAGGCTATAAACAAGTGATTTTGTGTCTGCAAGTAGGCTTAAAAATAAGACAAATTGATGAAAGCAATGAAAAATGCTAAGTTCCTTTTATCTGCAAAGATATTAGTTTATTTTTAACCACAAGCAATTGTTGTCATTGGGAGTCAAGAAGTCTGCAGCTGACAGCAGTTGTACATTCTGTTCTGACTGAAATCTACAAAGTTTCCCTAATGCATCTACAAAGTTGTTAGTTTTTTTTCTCCTCATTGCTGACTACTTTTACATGCAGGCAAGCTGCCTGCAAATGCATATATTTAAGCTTGAGAGTTTTGAGCACCCTTTGCTAAGGGAAAATGCAAAATGTAAAACTACAATGGCATGCAGTTCAGTAAAAATTAAACTTTGAAATTATGGGAAGTGAATAATATATACCAGCCTCCCTAGCAACCGTAATACTTTACTGAGTTTAATAGAAAAGTGTACAATTTAGTTATGTTTAAAGATAGCCAGTGCACTTTTTCATAGGACTAAAATGTAATGTTTTCTGAAAGCATACAAGTTGTTTTCCCATTTGCGAGGGGAATACAGGTAAGAAAAGAACAGACACTAATCAGAGTAAGTGGGAACAAAGGGTTTAATATATGTTTTAGCATTGGTGACCTTAATTTTAGGTTAGGTAATGCCTGTGGATGCAAATGTCAATTTAAGGCAATTATTCCTATCTGGAAGGTTAAACTTAATTTTTTGAAGATGTACATAGAGTTGTGTGTTTGTTCTAAGTTAACTGGGAATGGCAGTGAGCTGAAAATGTATTTATTTTTTGTTTGAGGGAATTCATTAAAACAATAAGTCTTGAAAAATGTGACATATGTTCAAATGGAGATGAGAAGAAACAACAGTATCAGATATCAGCCTGCCAAACATTGGTTTGTGTATGTAACATGGAAGTTGGAAATACACATTCAAAAAACTGTCTTGAGTGGGAACAACAGCTTTTACTAAACTGTCCAAATTATCTTGATTCATAAATGGCCTTACTGGTATAGAAAAAAAGGAAAGAGTATTGAATTGCATTAAGAAATGCAGACTGCAAATAGCAATGCTGAAGGGATCACTTTTGAAAGAAATGAGCATGTGGAATTGACAAAGGAAGGATTTTAGGAGGGATATTCAGCAGAATATCAGAGACAAAGCAATAGGGGAGTAATAATAATGATTGCTAGAGAAGCTCCAATAGTGGTAGAAGAAAAAAGACATTGGTAGATTTGTGGTAGTAAGGGGTGTTGACAAGGGAGGATTATACTGGCATGTATTTATATTCCAAAAAAACTGCTGTCACGGAGCTTAAAAAATTAAGAAAAATAATTAGCTTTCATTGGGGAATATTACTTATAGGTGGGGAATGGAAATGATTTGCAGCAATGAGGATGTATCAGGAGGACTAGTAGGAGAAATATAACAAAAGAGAGTAACATTCCGAAGAAACTGATGAAAATATTAAGTATGGAAGGTGTAAATTCAGTATTAGGAACTCAGACATTTTCATGTTATTTCCCAATGTACAATAACTGTGCTCGGCTGGATAGAAATTATCTTTCACAGGAACATGTAGATTTAATTGAAAGCATTGACACATATCCAATAACTATTTCAGATCACCCACTGCTAAAAGTTAATATAACATACTGGGTAATGAAGTAAAAATGAGACAATGACATTTCCCAATTAGCTGTTAAAAAGAGAGAAATTTAATGAATTGTTAGTGGAAATTATTCAATAGTTTTTAGAAAAGATAGAACTTTCTTCAGAAGTGATAGTTAGTGAGTGTGATAAAATGAAAATAGAGTTTAAAAATAAAGTAGAAATAAAAAGAAAGAAATATAGTTATGAAGTAATAGAATTATGCTTAGAATTATGCTGACAAAGGTTAAAGTATTGCAGAATAAGGCGAATTTCACATAACAAGAAAAGGCACAACTGGAAAATGCTAAAGAGAAAATAAGAGAGTATTTGGATAAAATGCATGAGTTTAGAAAGATTGCTGTTAAGTAACTATGTTTTGATAACTCCAGAGCACAAAGACTTTTAGCACAACAATTTAGGCAACAGAAAGTAGAAAGGATTGTTGCCAAATTTAGGGAGCCTATAACAAAAATTAAATAAATAAATAACCAGAGATCTTGAGGAAGTGTTACAGATATTTCAGAAATTTTATGAAAGTTTGAATAAAGCAGAGACAATTAGAAATCAAGAAAATGCATAAATGGAAGTATTTTTGGAAGACATAATTATGCAGAAGTTAGAAGGTAGATGAGGCTCATCAACTAAGATATGAGGAGATGAGATAAAAACTGTGATGTATAATCAATCTGCAGGAAAGTCTCCAGGAACAGGTGGCATTCCTAAGGAAGGTTGGGAGTTAGTAGGAAAGAAGGTGATAAAGAGCTGGAAGATTTTGTTTAATAGTATTTTAAAAGAAGAGAAAACACCAACATCTTGGAAGAAAGCTGTGGTGGCTGTATTACCCAAAGCTGGTAATGATCCATCAGACTCAGCTTCATATATACCCATTTCAATTTTAAACCATGATTATAAACTGTTTATGTCTGTGTTAGCTAACACAATGGCAAAGGTGTTGCCAGAACTGATAGATATGCATCAGTGTGGTTTTGTGGAGGGGAGCCACAAATTTGACAACATTAACAGAACAATGAGGATCCAGAAGGAAGCAGAATGTAAGAAAATACTGCTATTGTGGGTGGATTTTGATACAGAGAAAGCATTTGACAGAGTAAGTTGAGATTTTATGAGTACGGCAATGGAAACATGTGCCTTCCCTAATACACTAATAAAATTAATTAGGGGTATATATGAAGGATTAGAAGCAAGAATTAAAGTAAGAGGATTATTCTCTGATAAGTTGTGTTTGAACAGAGGAACCAAACAGGGTTGTCCTTTTTCTCCTTCATTAGTTGCTTTATATTTAGGACCATTGTCAAAGAATATAAGGGACTCAGAAATTCAAAGATATAACTGGTATGGTAATCAAGAAATGTTGGCTTTATTTGCAGATGATATTATTGTATACCTGATTAATCATCTAGAACAGTACATCTCATTGATGCGGAACATTTTGAAACAGTTTCAAGTCTTTTTGGAATCAAAGGCAAGAATTAAAGTGGGAGGGCTCATCGCTGATAACTTGTGTTTGAACAGGGGAAACAAGTGGGGTGTCCTCTTTTCCTTTGCCCAAAGAATAACTCAGAAATTCAAGGATATAACTGGTATGGTAATCAAGAAATGTTGGTTTTATTTGCAGATGATAAATCCAGAAAAGGACATGTCAGTGCTATGGAATATTTTCATACAGTTTCCAATCTTTTCAGGATATAAAATTAATGAAGGCAAAACAATGGCTGCAGCTGAAATTATGTACCTGTACACAAACTGGTTCAGCAATACCCATATTTATGTGGACATGATAAGATGAATATTTAGGAGTATAGATGAAAAAGGCTTCTGTTATGACAGCTAAGGATATATGGGAAGATACTAAATAAAAGATAGTACAGAAACTGGGAGATCTTGGATAGTAAAATACAAGCAATGAAAAATGTTTATAGTCCCTTTAGTTTTATGTATAGGTCAGGCATATTTTTATCAAATAGTGGAGAAGTTGTAGACAGTAATTAATGAAGAGTTGGAGGAATTTATCTGGGAGAGGAAGAGGGCAAGAGTTAAGTGAGATAAGCTGAGCCTTCCAAAAGAATAAAGTGATTTAAGATTACCTAATTAGCAGGGGTGTGGGGGCCAAAGCTCCCCACATAAGGAGTGTTCACCAGGCACTCCTTATGTGGGGGTCCCTGCTAATTATATCTACTAACTCCGAGGTCACTACAGTGGGGAAAGGGCAGGTTTAATTTTAGCTAACTTACCTGTAAGTAAGTGGTCCATTCAGCTTCTTTGATGTTGGCCAACTATGATCGTTCAACATAAGTTTTCCGATGATGTAGCCTTTCAATTTACTCTTGCTTCAATGGCTAGTGTTTGACAAACAGCCGTTCAATGAACATGCTGTTCAACGAATAACCATAGACCCAGGGAAGAAAGAGGTAACTGGGAACATATGATGTTCTGTAGTCCTATCTCGCCTTCATTCTTACACTTGGGTTCAGAGCCGAACCTCGGCTCTGACTCAGCAATTCTCTAGCTCAAAATCGTCTGGTTGGCTCATGGTAAGGAGGTATCCCATAATGCACTGCTAACGTATACCAGATCTTGTTTGCTGCTCGTTGATCCTTTTTCAATTTATTGCCTCTTAAACTACTGTATTCAACTGATTTAGTGATCGTTCATAACCAGTGTCTGTTGTGGGCATTTTTGTGGCATTGTTTGCTCTATTTGTGCTGTTTTTGCTGTTGTTGATTGGCCGTCTTACCAATGGCCTTTTGTGTGTATCCCTGCATCGCTCTTGTCTCTCCTTTGTTATTCGGATTGCTTAATTGTTGTTTTCTTTCTCTTTTTCACCAAGGGCTAGGCCCGTTTAAGTTAAAGGACCTAGTCCTCGGTTCTGTTGCTTGTGTCTTCTTCCAGGGCTAGGCCCGTTTAAGTTAGAGGACCTAGTCCTCTGTCTGTTATTTCCTTCTTCTCTTAGGGCTAGGCACATTTAAGTTACAGGACCTAGTCCTCTGTCTGTCTGTCTTTGTTGTTTCCACTGGACTAACCGTTTATTTAGAGGTACTCCCTGTTTGGTGTTTACTTTGGTTTTCTGGCATTGGTGTTTATTATTATACAAATATGTCTAAAGATGCTAAGGACCACAAGCCTTCTGGCTTTAAAAAATGTACTAAGTATGCCCAGAAAATGTCTTTGACAGATGGGCATAATATTTGTGTCTACTGCTTAGGTGCTATTCACCTTCAAGAGTCTTGCTCATTTTGTCATGCCTTTAGTCCCCGAGTTCTTCAAGAGAGAAAGAACAAACTAATTTTGAAAGGCCTGTTAAAGCATTTTTTTGAGTATGAGTTGTCTTCTTCTTCTTCCTCCAGTTCTAAGTCATCATCTTCCAAAAAGACAAAGTCAAATCCACTAAAAGGCAATCTCCCACTCACTCAGTGTCATCAGAGCTGCCAGACAAGATTGCCAAATTGACTACTTCCTCTTCGGCTCCACTGGTTTTGGTGCCGACAGATGTTTCTGATGTGGAACAATCAGTTTTGGTTCCAGGAGTTTCGGAGCCGAAAACTGAGTCTGTGTCTCGGAGCCAGTCAGCTGAACTCTGTCTGGTCTCTCGGCACTCAGATCACCTATTATTCAGTGGTTTAGGTCCCCCACTTTATCCTCCAGGTCCTCTAGGAGCCTTTCTGATGAGGACGTTGAGAGAGTGGTGTGCAGACTCCTCAAGAATTCGGCACTGGCAAATTTACTTTTGGCTCTGTCCCAGTTGGCTCCGGAGCCTAATGTGCCTGTACACACTGTCGATGTTCCTATTCCAAGCCACTCCAGTGCATCGGAGCCAGAGATGTTGGTGCCACTTGCTATGGAAAGGTAGGTTCCAGCTACCTCAGTTGGTCTCTCAGTTCCAATATCCGCTCAGACCCCTTCGGTGCCGTCCATGGGGTCTAGGGTCCTAAGCTCTTCGGTCTGGACTGAGGGGGATGCTTAGACCTGAACTTCTTCAGTTCTGAGCTTACCTCTTGGTGCTTTGGCTCGGGTGAGTTCAGACCTCACATCTGCCTCTGACTCTATCTCCTTGGCACTGAGGACTGCCTTTGCACCTTTGGAGTGATGGGCATTCTTGGAGCCAGGAGGGTTGGCTTTCAAGGTGATGAGGAGTGTTCTGTCCAAGTTTTCAGTTCCAACCAAGGGTGCTGACACTCTTCCCCTTAAAACGCTAACTTCATTCTCAGCCCCTTCTCTCTTCCAACACAGCAGAGACTCGCATCCTCAGGAAACCTCCATGAGTGGTCCCCATTCTTCTAAGGTCTCCCAAGAATATCCTTCTGAGGAGCCCCCTTGGAAGAAAACTTGTAAGAGGAAGCACGTTGACTCCCCCAATGAGTCCATTGCATCAGACACTGACCTTGAGGAGTCAGAAGAGTTCCCCAAGTCATCCTCTGATGATATCTCCTTTGCAGATATCCTTGAAATCCTGAAACAGCAAGGCGACTGGCCCACCAATTCCCCTTCTGATGAGGAGTCAGTGTACCTGAAGGCTTTCCAGTCTCAACCCTCCGGCTCTTGGGTGTCTCCAGCTTTTCATGAGCTACTGGATCTAGTGAGTCGAAAGGTGTGTGAATCTCCCGATACTATGAAACCAGTTCCTAGAAGACCTTTCTTGTCAGCACCTCAGGACAAAGCTTTTCTCACTAAAGGCGTGCCAGTAGATGCCATGGTGGTGGCAGCAGCCACCAAAAAGGAACTTGCTGAAACTTCCTCCACTGTCCAAAAAGGAACTTGCTGAAACTTCCTCCACTGTCCATCCACCAAACAAGTAGTCTCGAACGATGGATAGGTATGGGAAGCGTATCTTTTCTTCAGCAGCTTTTACACTCAGATCGCTCAACTACTCATCTCACTTCACTAGGCTCCAGAGAGATCTCCTGAAAGAACTGGGAGATACTGTACAAGGTAACAAATCTGAAGCAGTGTCTGATAAGTTTAACACACAGATGTCTATCTTAAATTCTGTCGTAAACTCCTCCATGTGGCTGATATCTTATGCAGTGGATGGAGCAAGTAGGGCAGCGGATTCAGGATTTTCTCTTAGAAGACACTCCTGGATGCGCTTGTGTAACTTTGCAGAAGCCTTTAAGTCTACATTTACCAAAGTCCCCTTTGATGGATCCTCATTGTTTGGACCCAAGGTAAAGGACACTCTCACCAGGTGCGAACAGGAAGGGAAAACCCTGTCTGCCATGGGAGTTCATTTTGCTGTTCCTTCTAGACCCTATCCCAAAGGGCAGAAGGGCAGTAAAATGTGGTTCAAGAAGTCACAGTGGTTTTTCCAGGATGCACAGGGTGATTACTTCTCCAGAAGCAGAGGAGGAGGGAATAATGGTAGATGAGGCCCTAGAGGCAGGGGAGGCCTGGAGAACCAGGGAGACCGTGATTCCTTTCATGATCATCCCTACCAGCACTCCTGAAAGGAGGCCCAACTGTGAGTCTGTGGAGCCAGTCGGGGAATGTATATCCTTATACCCAAAAGCCTGGTGTGATATCACTCAAGACAAGTGGGTACTAAGGATAATTACCAGAGGATACCGTATTCCCTTCTCTTTTCCCCCCTGCTCAGATCAGACGAATCCCAGATGTTCCACCCAATCACAGGGATTAAGCAACTCTAGAAATCCAAAAGTTGCTTGTAAAGAGAGTCATCCAACCCATCCTCATAGACCAAGTAGGATTAGGGACTTACTCCAGATTCTTTTTGGTGCCAAAACGAACAGGGGACTTGAGACTCATCTTGGATCTCAGCAAATTGAACAAATCTGTACAGAAGTCCAAGTTCCAAATGGTCACTTTACAGTCAATATTTCCGTTGTTAGGGAAAGACATTTGGATGTGCTCCATACATCTCCAATGATGCGTACTACCACATCAAAATGGACAAAGCATCAAGGAGTCTCTTACGTTTCCAGCTGGGAGCCAGTCATTATCAGTTTCGTGCCCTGCCTTTGGTCTCACCACAGCCCCCAGGGTGTTCACCAAATGCATGGCAGTGGTAATGGCTCACTTGGGACACCTTGGATTCCAAGTGTTTCCGTACCTGGACGACTGTCTTCTGACTGCCACCACCAGGCATCTACTATTACAGGCCAGGGACGCCACCATTTCGACTTACTTACGGCTAGGGATTACAATAAACTGGCAAAAATCTGCATTGTCACCCTCTTAGCATGTGAATTTCATTGGCACTGAAATAAATACTGTCACAATGAGGGCTTTCCTCCCTGTAGAGAGAATTCAGAATCTCAGGCAACAAATTTTGAGTTTACTTCCTCAGTGGAAGGCAAAAGTAAAGATGGTTGCTCAAATTGTTAAGGATGATGGCCTCTACAATAACATTAGTCCCATTAGCCAGACTGCACATGAGAGTTCTGCAGTGGTTACTTTTTGCCCAGTGGTCACTGCAGCAACTACGTCTTTCTCACCCTATTCTGATAACAGAATCGTGCAAACAGGATCTTTGCTGGTGGACCCAAGTCATCTGACCACAGCAGACCATTTGTTCAGTCTCCCCCTGTCGCCACCGTGACCACAGATGCCTCTCAGATAGGGTGGGGTGGCATTATCTGGGGAGAACAGTCCAAGGCACGTGGCAGGAACATGAGGCTCATTTACATATCAACATCTTGGAGATAAGAGTAGTGCTTCTGGTGCTGCAAGCACTTCACAGCTTTCTCCCTCTATGGATGATTGCGATGCACTCAGACAATATGTCGGTGATATGGTACATAAACAAAAAATCCCCTTTGCAGAGAGGCCATTCGAGTGTGGGAGTGGGCAGTGTCTTCCCAGCATTTTCTGATTGCAATGCACATTCTGGGGAAAACCAATGTGATAGCCAACAGGCTCAGCAGGGCTATGCTGATGCCTCACAAGTGGTCTCTGAATACACACATTGCGGAACAGATTTTATGCAGAGGGGGTCAGCCTTGCTGTGATCTTTTTGCCATGCCTCTGAATGCCACATGCAGCAGCTACTTCACCCTGATCCACCTGAAGGGAGAGGCACCCAGAGATGCACTCGTTCATGATTGGCCCTCGGGACTTCTCTATGCCTTCCCACCATTTCCCCTGATATCGAAGGTAATTCAGAAAGCAAGATTCTTGGGAAGCAAAATGATCCTCATTGCTCCTTACTGGCCTCATCAGATTTGTTTGCCTTCCTCAAACCTCATCTAATAGACAAACCTTGGACTCTGGACCCAGTTCCAGATTTACTGACACACATGTCAGGGGTGGTCCATCCCTCTCTCCACACCATCAATTTGACAGCTTGGCTACTCCAATTCTATCTCTAGTCAGGCTTCATGACTTTTCCCCTGATGTTGTACATATTCTGACATCTTCTCACAAATCTTCAACTAGAAAGATTTATGCCAGTAAGTGGAAAAGGTTTTCATTTTAGGCTCGTGAGAGAAACCTCGATCCCTATACAGCTCCCATCTCTTCCATTTTGGAGTTCCTTACACAGTTGTTCCATCAAGGCTCAGCCGCTGCCACTATTAAAGTTCAATTGGCAGCTATTTCTACCTTTCCTTTGGCTAATGATCCTAACTTTATGGTGCACAGATTGCGTAGAGCTTTACTTAAAGTAAACACATTATTACGACCTCCAGTCATGGATCCTGTGGCACCCTGGGATTTGAATTTTGTGCTTCAAAAACTTACTTCAGGTCCTTTTGAATCTTCAGCAACGTGTGACCTCAAGTTCCTATCATGGAAAACCATATTTTAGTGGCCATTACATCTGCAAGGAGGGTCTCATAACTGCAAGCCCTCTCTATTAAGCCCCCTTATTTGGTGTTTCACAGAGACAGGGTTTCCTTATGGACTAACCCTTCATTTGTTCCTAAGGTGTCTTCTCAGGCCAATATTAATCAATCCATTGAATTACCTGTTTTCTTTCCTAATTTTTCTGACAAGGCAGAGTACAAATTTCACCAGCTTGACATTCACAGACAATTGCAATTTTATCTCGATAGAACCAAAAATTTCAGAAGGTCAGACCAATTGTTTATTTCCTTTTCGGATGCAAGGAAGGGCCTACCAGTCTCCAAAACCACCTTATCTCACTGGATTTCAAGCTGCATTTCATTCATTTATACATCCAGTGGCAAAGATCTTCCCTTCAAGGCGAAAGCTCACTCTACCAGATCTGTTTCTACGTCGGTAGCCTTTCAGGCAAAGATTCCAATAGATAACATTTGTGCAGCAGCAACATGGGCTTCACCTCATACATTCATAACTCACTACAAATTGGACGTGGCTTCCAGGAACAGGTCTTCCTTTGGTTCATAGTACTCAGGAGCATTTTCCCATGAGCCACCCAAGATAAAGGTGCTAGGGACGCTGTCCCAAGTGTAAGAATGAAGGCGAGACAGGACTACAGAACATAAAGAAGTTATGTACTCACCATAACATTTGATGTTTGTAGACCATCTTGCCCTTCATTCTTACGAACCCTCCCTTCTGCCCCCTCCTTGGGGACCTGGAGGTATTGTGACTATTGCCTTATCTCTATGTTGAGACCTTTCTACATGGTTTGATCTTTGTCTCTGTATATTACTACTTGCAGCAAACAAGATCTGGGATATGTTAGTGGTGCATTATGGGATACCTCGTTGCCACGAGCCAACCAGAAATTTTGAGCTAGAGAATTGCCGAGTCGGAGCCGAGGTTCGGCTCCGAACCCAAATGTAAGAATGAAGGGTGAGATGTACTACAAACATCGAATGTTATGGTGAATACATAACTTCTTTTTCTGGAGTGTAATGAGTTGGCAGGGTTTAAAAATTCCCTACAGAGTACTCTGTCAGAAATACTGGTTAAGCAAACAGCTGTTACTAAGGAAGTGATTCTTTTAAGCTGGGACACGGGATCTGAATTGCCTAGATATAGTAGGGCATTGTTAAGTTTAATTCTATTGGCTGCCAAAAAACAAAAAAAAACAAACAAACAAAAAAACATTGAAATCAAATTCAAAGCCAACTCTATCTGAAGTATTAAATATTATAAAAATGATACAAGAACTGGAAGAGGGTCTTTCAAAAAAGTTAATGAGCAAATTACATACAAATAAATGGAAACCGTGGGAACGATTCATGCAGAATAATCTTCAGGAGGAGGACTGAAATTTAAGGGAAGGCAGGAATTGAGCAATTTATGTAATGTTGGACTGATGATAGTTACTAAGAAAGAAAGGCAAGTCAACCAGGTATAATAGACATGATCTACCCTTAACAAATCCAAACTGGGTTGTGTCCATAGTCTGGAGATTACCTATGTCCTTGTTGATAAAGTTCATAGTGATTCTTTCCATGCCCTTGAAGATAAGGCTAGTCAGGCATATGGGTCCATAAAGCCCTGGGTCAGTTGATTGCCCCTTTTGTGCAGTGGGACCTCCTCCATTCTGCCAGAACATAACTTGTCCGAAGTCTGTGGTTGAATACGGATTCAAGTGGGTCTGCTAGGTCATGTTGTAAGTTCTTTAAAGGCAACCTGGGATGTTGTCTGGTCCCACTGATGATGTGTTTTTGTCCTTAGAGAGTGCAAAGATGACCTGCTCTCTTGAGATAGTAGGCTAAGGAATGGTGGCAGGTATACTTTACGGGATGACTGGTGGGGATGGGGGGGATTAAGTTTGATCCAAATCTCTCAGATAGTAGGTTGGCAATTTCCTCCGGTCGAGTATGAGTGATGCTATCCACAACCAGCTCTGCTCATGGCTGGGCATTCCCCTTATGATTTTTAATGTAGTTAAAATGCCTTGTGATTTTCCTTAGCTAGGGAAGCCATTTTTGCTTTGTAATTTGTTTTTGGAGGACTTGACAAGATCTGTCATCTGTTTGTTTAGACTAGTGAAGGATTTCTTTATCTGCTGAGCCAGTTTCCACTTATTTTTGAATGTTAGTTTCTTTCTTTTGTTGTATAGCCTGTTAATTCCAGGGGTCCACCATAGTGGCTTGTTTTTCCGGCAAGACATGTTTTTAATTCGGTCCAATACAGCCAGTTCTATACAACTGCTTAAGTGGTTATACTGAGCATTGGTGTACACCCTTGCATAGCAGTTCATTTTTTTTTCCAGGTTCAGGGGAGCTTTAAAATTTCTTATGGCATCACTTAGTAGGAAGTAATTTGTATTGGAAAAATTCTGAAGCATTTTTGAGCTTGATGGGGTGTCTGATCTTATAATTATTTCAAATAAGTCTGATTTATGTTCCAGTAGTACCAATGAGGACATCACACTGAGGGGGTGCAGTGCTTCCCCATGTTAGTGAGTACTATGTGCAGGATATTTGAGCCTCTCATGGGTATACTGACCAGCTGTTCCAGAGCATTAGCACTGACAAAGTCTAAGAACTTCTGAGCCTACATATTTATGGGTATGTATGTTCCCCAGTCAATGGTACAATAGTTAAAATCACCCATGAGTAAGTTGCTAGGCTGCATGATAAGTGACTCCAGTAAGACCAGGTACACAGTATACTTTTCCTGGTTCATGGTGGGGGACCTATAGCTAACAATGATGATGTGTGGGATTTTTGCCCATGGTTAATTGGACATAGAGTAGCTCGAGAAAGTCATACTGTTTGACCAATCTTGAGGTGTCCCTATCCTTTATGAAGATGGATACACCTCCTCCTTTGATTCTTTCCTGTTCAGTTTGTGGTTTGAACGTATGGAAGACATTGTAGCCCTGCATGGCCGTGGTTCTTTCCACGGCTTTGAACCATGTCTTAGTGACTGCACAGATGTCAGCATCTTCCAAGTTGAGGAGTGCTTCCAGGAAGTGTAGTTTCTTGTTTAGAGTCCTATCATTGAGCAGTGACAGCTTGAGTTTATATAGAGAAGATTTTGTTATGTTGGGAGGTTTGTTATTTTGACACTGCCTAAAAAAGGCACAATAGGGGTGGCTAATGCCTTTGCCAGTATCTGTTAGCCTAGAGGAGACAGGTGCAGACCATCTCTGGCAAAGCAGCATGGCTTGTTGACCATGTCCTCCCAGGCTGACAGATATTGGATTGCCTTGGACTGACACCAGAAGTTAAGCCAGTTGCTAAAGTCATTCATTTTTTGTTTGTATTATGAAATCATCCTTGGTGAGGGTAGAATGCTGATCAAGGCTAGGATCATACCTGCCAGTCACACATAATCAGAGAGCCCAGTCATGTGTCTTTCCATATAGTCCAGGGAGGTATATCTCAGGTCATTCACACCAACATGGACTATGACAGAGGCATACTGATACTTGTGGCTGACTGACTTGAGTGCTTGTGTGACCTGACAGATCCTGGCACCTGACAGGCAGCTAACCGTAACCTTCTCCTTCTCCTGCCTGGTGAGGGGGACATACGTATGTCTCACTTTGGAGTCACCTATAAACAGAATGTTGTGTTTTGTGGTGTTATGCCTTATGGGCTTGTTTGTTGAGAGACTGGTGTGTGTATTATTATGGGTCATAGTTGTTGTTTGCTTTGTTGTGTGTATATGTGATTTCTGAAGACAGAGTTTGGGAGGACTCTGGGTTTTTGGTGAGTTACTAGTGAGTACCTCCGCATATGTGGGTTTATGTGTCAAGTCATTATTTAGTGTGGGAAGTGATGTATGTATGTGTGTGTGTGTGTGTGTGTGTGTGTGTGTGTGTGCTGGCAACCTGTTTGGCATTCGATTTGTCAGTACATGAGAGTCTTGTCTCTAATTTCATAGTGTAACTACATCTTTCACATATAGTATTAGACTGGCCAGAGAGATGATGGGAAACTGCCCATCCATGACAGCAGATTCTTACTGTGTATTTTATCAGTGAAAGGAATGGGTTAATTAGACTTGACTGTGCTGGTAGCCAAGAGACTATGAATGGGAACTATACTTTGTGTGGTGTAAGGTTAACAAACGATGCTCATTCACATGCTAATTTCTTTCCAAATACTTCTCCTGCAGTATTACTATCTGCATTCTGCATTTCTAAATATAATTCAGTACTCTTTCCTTTTGTCTATACCTATTTAGGATCGAAGATAATATGCATAGTGTACCCTTTACAATAAAAAGCTATTGTTTCCACCTAATATATACGAGTGTTTTTTTTATATGTATTTCCAATTTTTGTCTTACATGCACACACTAATGTTTGGCAGGCTAATCTTTTATGCAGTTGTTTCTTTTCATCTCCATTTGAAATTGAAACTATGTCACATTTTTCAAGACTTTTTGTTTTATTGAAAACCCTCAAACAAAAACCTAAATAAATTTTCAGAACACCCCATCTCCTATTAACTTAAAACAAATGCACAAAACTATATACATCTTCAAAAAATAAAGTTTAACCTTCTAGATAGGACCAATTACCCAAATCAAAAGCAGCACACACATGCAAAACCTAACCTAAAATTAAGGATGCCCATGTGAAAGAGCATGTTACAGCCTATGTTCCCACTTACACTGATGGGTGTCTATTTTTTTTTATGTCCATTCCCCGCCCAGTGGTGAAAAACAACTTGTATGCTTTCAGAAAACATCAACTTTTAAGCCTAAGAAAAAGTCCACAGGCTGTCTTTAAATAACACTGTTCTTTTAAATGCATTAATGTATTCAGTCATCTAGGGAGGTTGCTACCTCTTATTCACTTCAATAATTTCAAACTTAATTTTTACTGAACTGCATGCCATTGTACCTTTACATTTTGCATTTTCCACTGTAAATAATGCTCAAAATTGTCAAGATTAGTTGCTTGCCCCTGCAAATAGCTCATTTCCATGCAAAAGTTGTCAGCAATGAGGAAAAAACAGCTAATATCTCTGTAGATGCATAAAGGAATCTTTGTAAATTTCACTCAGAAGAGAATGTACTACTGTCTTCAGCTACAGATTTCTTGACTCCCTCATTTGCTAATTGAAGAAAAAGCAAGCCAATATCTTTTCATATGCAAGCAACTTAACATTTTCATGGTGTTCATAATTTTGTGTTATTTTTCAAGTCTTCTTGCTTAGAAAAACACTTGTTTATAGCTTAAGCAAAAGGCATTAATGTAGACATCCACCTTTGTAAAAATAAAATAAATTATCTTAATTGTAATATAATATAATCAATTCAATTTTACATCCCTCCCCAGCAACCTAAGACCACAAGATATTAACTTAATCTTACTTCTGACCAGCCTTTCTTCTCTGGTTATACTAAAAGCCTATATTTCTTACAACTAAAATAAGGTACTTGTTTACTTTAATTTCTTTAACACACACAATATTCACTGAAAAGATTCCCCCACATTTAAAATACCCCTTTTGCAGACTATACAAACTGTTTTACTATATAGCATGCAGTTAATATCATGAAATGTTTATACAAATACTAATAAGAACAGGAAACTTTTTTATTAACATTTTTTTTCTTTTTATGGTCCTTCTATACATTAATGACAAAAGTGGGGTATATGCTTTACATTCCATCCACAAGTTTAACAAAACCTCAGTCTTTCTTGGCCACTTTTTCTTGAAAAGCTATTTTTCATAAATGTGACTGATGCTATATAGTCTCCCATTTATTCACTAATCTCAGCATTGCTGGTTTTCATCCTGTTCATTTCTATATCATGTCACCAGACTCTGGTTCAAGTCCAAGGTACGTATGATGTTTCTAATCAAATCCTGTGCTTTTTTCTGTCTCTTGAGGATTTTCCTTTTAAACATTGTAAAATATTTTCCTGGCAAAGTCCCTATGAGCTTTATTGCCAGAAGAGTGAGAAACAGCATCCCCTTCTATTTGCTTGCTCACTTTTTGTTGGTTAAGCTTTTTTATTTTGTCTTTAGCCTGTTCTGCATCCAAAAATATATTTGATCCTAAACAATATTCTGAAGACAGATGGATACAGCAGCTTGAGTCTCACACCTGCCTCCCGACAGCCCCCAGTTTCTGAGATAAATTTGCTTCTCTTCTGCCTGGTGTACATTGAATAATCCTTTCCAACAAACACCCCGCTGTCTCCAATTTTTAATACTTTTCCTTTCTGTCATAGTTTTGTCAAGATCAACTCTTTCTGCTGGTATGATTGCATCTTTACTATTATAAGTCTTCGACATGCCCTTTCAGTTAACAAATCCTGCTGTGGAAAGCAGTTCAGTTGCTTATTTGTGTTGTTGTAAAGTTAATGCAGTTTGTTCCTCTCACTTTCGTTGATACAGTAGAAAACCTTAGGTTTTCTCTGTTCACTCTGTCTTCTAATTTCCATTTGTTGAAACAGCTCTTCTTGAGAAGCTTCATATTCATCCTCTGATTTTTGCAGTTTTATCAGTTCACCAAATAGCTAGTTGATGCTTCTTCTATTTTTTTCCAGCATTTTGTTATTTGCGTTGATATATTCCTTCAACTTTGCATTTATTTTTATCACCATTTAGTACATTTGATTTATTTTTTCCTGTAAATTACTAGAAGCCATCACTTGTACCAAAGCTGAAGTTGAATTGCTTTTTGATGAACAGCTGCAGGATTCTTTCCAGGTAGTATTTTCTCTTCATCTTTTCTGTTTAATTTTATTTCAGATTCTCTAAATTTCTTCTTTGCTGGCATCCAGGCAGTGTACTTACTAATCAAAAAGTGAATTTTACCCAAAGTAATGATTTAATTGGCTATTATTTCTCGGTTCCTTTTTTCACATTGGGAAAGCTGAAATTAAGCTGTTGATCAGTGTGCAGCTATTTTGGAAGTCCTCGCAGTGATGTTTTGATCACTCTTTTCACTGGACACCTGCCATCTTCCTCATCTCATGCTGTGGAAACATACCTTTCATTGTTTTAAATAGATCTTTTAATTTTATACAACAGTTAAGCAAACAGGTGCATTAACATCTTGAAGTGTAAAAACAGCCGTTCTTAAAACACTTTTCATTGACAATACTGCAGTTAATTGTAAATGCAGTAAAACATCACTTCTTATAGTACCCATGCAGGGGACTATGCCACTTCAATATCATAACCAGAGCAGTAGCTGGAGAGAATTGTACTCTGGGCATCACCCCCACCAAACTAAACTTGAAGAGCAAAAAAGAAAAAAAAGGCTTTTTCAAGATTAAAGAGAAAAATAAAATAAAATAAATGCTCCTCTGACATTCCACTGTACTTATTTACACATTTTTCATTCATTTAAGCAGTAACAGCTGTTTATATGAATGTATGGTAATATCATTACTATATAATATCAGCATGCTGGTACTTCACCTTTGCATTGCTGATTACATCTGGCCCCAACAGCTTGCACCTGGAGCATTTGTCCCCTTCACCCAACCCTAGCTGTGTTTCTGATTGAAACCAACTCTAAAGTTGCTGCATTTTGGGTAGAAAAATATTTCTCTAGTTGTAGCAACCACTCTTATTGGCTTACAGTCTCTGATGCTATATTAGTTTTCAAATCAGCTTACCTTATGTCATCCCACATTGTAGCCATCAGATGACACCCCCTGCCCATTTTCAAGGTGTGCAGCTCTCTATTCTGGAAGTATTTTTTTAAAGTGTGGGTGAGGTGTTTGCCCTGCTCAAGGTCCTTCTAGAAGTTCTTTTATTTTTCCTGAAAGTAGGTATCAACAAAAATAAAGTAAGTAAATACATAAATAAATACAGAAATTGAGGTATAAAGTGTACTGTGCTAGCTTCTATACCGAATGATACTTTAACAGAGTACCTATGACCAATCAGTACAATTACAATAGCATGAAAAGTATTCTTGCACTTCTGTAACTTCTAACTCGCAAATTCAATGAATAGGTTAATCAGAATGGAGAGACTTTTATAATACAAACCTCTAAAGATAGTGTAATAAAACAGCACCACTTTGCCCACAGACTGTATGAAATGTGAACTATGTTGTAGCCTGAGTATATTGCTGACTGTTGGCAAGAACTAAACCTTGTGTCTTTCAGGTGTAAAACAAAAAGCACTTCATTCATGGCTAACATTTATGGTTATTATAAAAATATAAAAATGTAATACATTTTTAGTCAAGTAGGGTACAGACACCAGGGTTAATCCTCAAAACATCTCCTGTGAGTGACAGACTTCAAACGTTAGCTTGAGATAGATAAGTACAGATGTTGAGGAGAATCATGCAAT